>NC_135885.1:55564323-55604323 GCF_964194155.1 Cetorhinus maximus
GAGTGAGACTGGGTATTACACAGAGGAGCTGAGTGAGACTGGGTATTACACACAGGAGCTGAGTGAGACTGGGTATTACACACAGGAGCTGAGTGAGACTGGGTATTACACACAGGAGCTGAGAGAGACTGGGTATTACACACAGGAACTGAGTGAGGCTGGGTATTACACAGAGGAGCTGAGTGAGACTGGGTATTACACAGAGGAGCTGAGTGAGACTGGGTATTACACAGAGGAGCTGAGTGAGACTGGGTATTACACACAGGAACTGAGTGAGGCTGGGTATTACACAGAGGAGCTGAGTGAGGCTGGGTATTACACAGAGGAGCTGAGAGAGACTGGGTATTACGCGGGGGAGCTGAGTGAGGCTGGGTATTACACAAAGGAGCTGAGTGAGACTGGGTATTACACAGAGGAACTGAGTGAGACTGGGTATTACACACAGGAGCTGAGTGAGACTGGGTATTACACAAAGGAGCTGACTGGTAAAAACAAAAACTGCGGATGCTGGAAATCCAAAACAAAAACAGAATTATCTGGAAAATTACCTGGAGGAACAGCACCTCATCTTCCGACTAGGCACTTTACAGCCTTCCGGACTGAATATTGAATTCAACAACTTTAGATCTTGGACTCCCTCCTCCATCCCCACCCCCTTTCTGTTTCTTCCCCTCCCTTTTGTTTTTTCCAATAATTTATATAGATTTTTCTTTTCCCACCTATTTCCATTATTTTTAAATCTATACCTTTAATGGCCTGTTAGTCTTTCCACCCCACCCCCACTAGAGCTGTACCTTGAGTGTCCTGCCATCCATTCTTAATTAGCACATTCGTTTAGATAATATCACCACCTTCAACACCTCTTTGTTCCTTTGTCTGTGACATCTTTTGATTACCTGCTCCTATCACTGCTTGCTTGACCCTACAACCACCCCCCCACCCAACTTCTCTCCCCCCACCTTAACCCAGCTTATATTTCACCCCTCTCCTAATATTACTCAGTTCTGTTGAAGGGTTATGAGGACTCGAAACGTCAACTGTTTTCTTCTCCGCCGATGCTGCCAGACCTGCTGAGTTTTTCCAGGTAATTCTGTTTTTGTTAAGGAGCTGACTGGGCCTGGGTATTACACAGAGGAGCTAACTGGGCCTGGGTATTACACAAAGAAGCCAATCGTGGGTGGCAGGCCATTTCCTGGTTGCTCCCAGGCCTGCCTGTCACGCCAGCCTTCGACCTGAAATTCCTGCCCAATATCTCTATTGTTCTATCAATTTATGATTTTCATGTGATATTCAAACTCAATTTTTGTATCCAAACATGGCTCTGAACCCATAGACTGTGCCATATCAGCCTCGCTCAGCTCCCCTGTGTAATACCCAGTCTCACTCAGCTCCTCTGTGTAATACCCAGTCTCACTCAGCTCCTGTGTGTAATACCCAGTCTCACTCAGCTCCTGTGTGTAATACCCAGTCTCACTCAGCTCCTCTGTGTAATACCCAGTCTCACTCAGCTCCTGTGTGTAGTACCCAGTCCCACTCAGCTCCTCTGTGTAATACCCAGTCCCACTCAGCTCCTCTGTGTAATACCCAGCCTCACTCAGCTCCTGTGTGTAATACCCAGTCTCACTCAGCTCCTGTGTGTAATACCCAGTCTCACTCAGCTCCTGTGTGTAATACCCAGTCTCACTCAGCTCCTCTATGTAATACCCAGTCTCACTCAGCTCCTGTGTGTAATACCCAGTCTCACTCAGCTCCTGTGTGTGATACCCAGTCTCACTCAGCTCCTCTATGTAATACCCAGTCTCACTCAGATCCTCTGTGTAATACCCAGTCCCACTCAGCTCCTCTGTGTAATACCCAGTCTCACTCAGCTCCTGTGTGTAATACCCAGTCTCACTCAGATCCTCTGTGTAATACCCAGTCTCACTCAGCTCCTCTGTGTAATTCCCAGCCTCGCTCAGCTCCTCTGTGTAATACCCAGTCCCACTCAGCTCCTCTGTGTAATACCCAGTCCCACTCAGCTCTCCTGTCTAATTCCTAGACTCACTCAGCTCCTGTGTGTAATGCCCAGCCTCACTCACCTCCTCTGTGTACCAAGGCTCACTCAGCTCCTCAATTCTCCCTCTCTCTGGCTGGTTTTTAGCCCCCCTCAGTTTGTAGTAATTATGGTTTAGTTAAATCAAAAACAGAATTACCTGGAAAAACTCAGCAGGTTTGGCAGCATCGGCGGAGAAGAAAAGAGTTGACGTTTCGAGTCCTCATGACCCTTCAACAGAACTAAGTAAAAATAGGAGACGGGTGAAATATAAGCTGGTTTAAGGTGGGGTGGGGTGGGGGGAGAGAAGTTGGGGGGTGGTGGTGGTGGTAGGGACAAGCAAGTAGTGATAGGAGCAGATAATCAAAAGATGTCACGGACAAAGGAACAAAGAGGTGTTGAAGGTGGTGATATTATCTAAGAGAATGTGCTAGTTAAGAATGGATGGTAGGACACTCAAGGTACAGCTCTAGTGGGGGTGGGGTGGAAAGACTGACGGGGCATTACAGGTATAGATTTAAAAATAATGGAAAAAGGTGGGAAAAGAAAAATCTATATAAATTATTGGAAAAAACAAAAGGGAGGGGGCAGAAACAGAAAGGGGGTGGGGATGGAGGAGGGAGTTTAAGATCTAAAATTGTTGAATTCAATATTCAGTCCGGAAGGCTGTAAAGTGTCTAGTCGGAAGATGAGGTGCTGTTCCTCCAGTTTGCGTTGGGCTTCACTGGAACAATGCAACAAGCCAAGGACAGACATGTGGGCAAGAGAGCAGGGTGGAGTGTTAAAATGGCAAGCGACAGGGAGGTTTGTGCCTTTCTTGTGGACAGACCGCAGTTGTTCTGCAAAGCAGTCGCCCAGTTTACGTTTGGTCTCTCCAATGTAGAGGAGACCGCATTTGGAGCAACAAATGCAGTAGACTAAGTTAGGGGAAATGCAAGTGAAATGCTGCTTCACTTGAAAGGAGTGTTTTGGCCCTTGGGTGAGGAGAGAGGAAGTGAAGGAGCAGGTGTTGCATCTTCTGCGTGGGCATGGGGAGGTGCCATAGGTGGGGGTTGAGGAGTAGGGGATGTTGGAGGAGTGGACCAGGGTGTCCCGGAGGGAACAATCCCTACGGAATGCCGCCGGGGGGGTGAAGGGAAGATGTGTTTGGTGGTGGCATAATGCTGGAGTTGGCGGAAATGGCCGAGGATGATCCTTTGAATGTGGAGGCTGGTGGGGTGATAAGTGAGGACAAGGGGGACCCTATCATGTTTCTGGGAGGGAGGAGAAGGCTTGAGGGCGGATGTGCGGGAGATGGGCCGGACACGGTTGAGGGCCCTGTCAACGACCGTGGGTGGAAAACCTTGGTTAAGGAAGAAGGAGGACATGTCAGAGGAACTGTTTTTGAAGGTAGCATCATCAGAACAGATGCGATGGAGGCGAAGGAACTGAGAGAATGGGATGGAGTCCTTACAGGAAGCGGGGTGTGAGGAGCTGTAGTCGAGGTAGCTGTGGGATTCGCTGGGCTTGTAATGGATATTGGTGGACAGTCTATCACCGGAAATTGAGACAGAGAGGTCAAGGAAGGGAAGAGAAATGTCAGAGATGGACCATGTGAAAATGATGGAGGGGTGGAGATTGGAAGCCAAATTAATAAATTTTTCCAGGTCCTGACGAGAGCATGAAGCAGCACCGAAGTAATCATCGATGTACCGGAGAAAGAGTTGTGGGAGGGGGCCGGAGTAGGACTGGAACAAGGAATGTTCCACATACCCCATAAAGAGACAGGCATAGCTGGGGCCCATGCGGGTACCCATAGCCACACCTTTTATTTGGAGGAAGTGAGAGGAGTTAAAGGAGAAATTGTTCAGTGTGAGAACAAGTTCAGGCAGACGGAGGAGAATAGCGCTGGATGGTGATTGTTCAGGCCTCTGTTCAAGGAAGAACCTAAGGGCCCTCAGACCATCCTGGTGGGGGATGGAGGTGTAGAGGGATTGGTCGTCCATGGTGAAGAGGAAGCGGTTGGGGCCAGGGAACTGGAACTTGTTGATGTGACGTAAGGTGTCAGAGGAATCACGGATGTAGGTGGGAAGGGACTGGACAAGGGGAGAGAGAATGGAGTCAAGATAACGAGAAATGAGTTCCGTGGGGCAGGAACAGGCTGACATGATCGGTCTGCTGGGACAGTTCTGTTTGTGGATTTTGGGTAGGAGGTAGAAGCGGGCCGTCCGAGGTTGGGCGACTATCAGGTTGGAAGCTGTGGGAGGAAGATCTCCAGAGGAGATGAGGTCAGTGACAGTCCTGGAAACAGTGGCTTGATGTTTAGTGGTGGGGTCAGGCAGGGGTGGAGGGTCCTAGATGGGTGTTGGTGTCGATGAGTTGTTGGAGCAGACACTTCCTCCTACCTCTCCCTGGACCATGACCCCACCGGTACAGAAGAAAGACCCAAACCTCCCTGTCGCTTGCCATTTTAACACTCCACCCTGCTCTCTTGCCCACATGTCTGTCCTTGGCTTGCTGTATTGTTCCAGTGAGGCCCAACGCAAACTGGAGGAACAGCACCTCATCTTCCGACTAGTCACTTTACAGCCTTCTGGACTGAATATTGAGTTCAACAACTTTAGATCTTGAACTCCCTCCTCCATCCCCACCCCCTTTCCGTTTCTTCCCCCCTCCCTTTTGTTTTTTCCAATAATTTATATAGATTTTTCTTTTCCCACCTTTTTCCATTATTTTTAAATCTATACCTGTAATGCCCTGTCAGTCTTTCCACCCCACCCCCACTAGAGCTGTACCTTGAGTGTCCTGCCATCCATTCTTAATTAGCACATTCGTTTAGATAATATCACCACCTTCAACACCTCTTTGTTCCTTTGTTTGTGACATCTTTTGATTATCTGCTCCTTTCACTGCTTGCTTGTCCCTACAACCACCACCCCGCCCCCCAACTTCTCTCCCCCCACCCCACCCCACCTTATACCAGCTTATATTTCACCCTCTCCTATTTTTACTTAGTTCTGTTGAAGAGTCATGAGGACTCAAAACGTCAACTCTTTTCTTCTCCGCCGATGCTGCCAGACCTGCTGAGTTTTTCCAGGTAATTCTGTTTTTGTTTTGGATTTCCAACATCCGCAGTAGTTTTTTGTTTTTATCTCATGGTTTAGTTAAATGTTGGACTGTACCTTGAAGAATAGTCCTGTGATGTCAGAACACATCATCTGTGTAAACCAATGTGTTAGCAGCATGGGCTACCTCCACAGTTGGTGTAGAGATAGAGATGGAGTTGAAAGTATACTTGTAGTTGCTGCTGGCTGTATTGTAAATAAACCTAATGTTTCCACTTAGAAAATTGTCTGCAGATCAACTCTATTAGAAATAGGCGACAAGGCCACACTACAACAAACTGAGGATAAAGCAGGTTAAAGCAAGATAAATCGGAATTGGCACTGTACCTCGCCCAGCGATTGTGAGCATTAGCATCCATTTAAAATAACAGAAGATATGCTCACCCAAAATGCCACACATTGGTAGAATCAACCCCTTTGAGCCAGCCACAGACGATTGATCTCAGTATATAGAACGCCTCGCATTCTTCTTTCAAACAAACAATATCACAGGGCAAGAGATGAGGCGGGCAATCCTCCTGAGTACTTGTGGGAGCAAAACCTACAGTTTGATTCAAAATTTGACGGCCCCCAGTGCCCCAGATTCGAAGAATTTTGGAGAGTTGGCAGACCTCGTGAAGAGACATTCTCAACCTAAGCCCTCAGTCACGATGCAGAGGTTCTGGTTCAATTCACAAAATAGAGCCCCAGTTGAGACAATTGCATGCTATGTGGCGAATTTGAAGCAACTAACGGAGCATTGCAAGTTCAGCGAGACTTTAAATGACATGCTCAGAGATCATTTAGCGTGCGGTGTGAAAGAAGACACTATTCAGAGAAGATTGCTGGCTGAAGTGAATCTGGTTTTTAAGAAGGCGTTAGAAATAGTGCTGGCCACGGAAAGCACTGTAAGAGATTCACAAGCAATACAAGGGGAACAAAATGGTGCCGTACTACAAATCGGAGTCAGCCAAAAGTAGCGAGAGGAAGCGAGATTCTGCCACGAAGTAAGAAACAGCTCCAGCTAACTGAAAAATAAGAAGAAATAATTTAGCAGCTAAATCAAAGAACAACTTTAATCAATGTGGAAACAATCAGTCTTTTAGTGATTGGCCATTTAAAAAAAGTGGAATGGTACTTTTGTCACAGAAGTGGACATATAATGAGACACTGCAAAGAGAGATTTAAACAAGCTTGTAAACAAAAGAAGAAGCCCAATGAAATCTGAAGTGTAGAAGGGCCTGAACAACAAATTCTGACATTTATTCATTGTTTAACATGAACGTTGGGAAGACAGAGCCAATATTTGTTACAGTACAAGTGACTGGTAAACTAGTAAAAATGGAAGTAGACACAGGAGCTTCCATTACTGTAATAGGAGAGCACGTATTCAATTATTTAAACAATGGCAAACATCAATTAAATTTAGAACAAACATCTGCCAAGTTAAAAACATACACAGGCGAAGAAATCCAAGTAAAAGGTATCAACAGCATAACGGTCCATTATAGAAACTAGTCGGCACAGCTACCCGTGATGGTGGTAGTAGGTGAAGGGCCAAGCTTCCTTGGGTGAGATTGGTTAAAGGAGATTAAATTAAACTGATCTGAAATCTTCTAGTTGAGAGCAAGTGGGCTACCAGAGCTGCTAAAAAAAATGACATCGTCTTCAGGGATGAACTGGGAAAAATCCAACATGGACCCAAAAGCAACCCCTTGCTTCCTGAAAGCAAGACCGGTGCCATACGCCCTGAGAGAGAAGGTTGACGCTGAGCTGAACTGGCTAGAGAGGTTGTGTGTCATAAAAGTGGTTCACTTCTCAGAACGGGCAACACCTATAGTCCCTGTCCTTAAACCAGATCAAAGCACCTGAATTCGTGGGGATTACAAACTAACGGTCAACAGAGCAGCCAAACTGGACAGGTACCCCATTCCAAAAATTGAAGACCTATATGCCAAGCTAGCAGGAGGGGCAACAAAGCTTGACATGAATTACGCATATCAACAATTAGAGTTGGATGATGGCTGCCGGAAATTCGTCACAAATAATACACACAGAGGGTTGTACCAATACACATGCTTGTCTTTCGGTGTTTCCTCAGCCTGTGCCATCTTTCAGACAACAATGAAAAGCTTACTGCAGGGACTACCCCAGGTTGTAGTCTACTTAGATGATGTGCTGATAACCGGATTCACCGAAAAGGAACATTTCGCTAAGCTAGAGGAAGTCCTAAAACACATTTTACAAGCAGGATCATGAAAAAGGAAAAATGCACTTTTCAAGCAAAGGGAGTAATCTATTTGGGCCACCGGGTAGATTCTCAGGGGTTATACCCAGTTGAAGAGAAGGTTAAAGCAATAAGAGAGGCACCTGCCCTAAGAACACCGCTGAACTTAAATCATTTTTAGGAATGATAAATTATTATGGGCAGTTTTTACCTAATTTATCTACAGTTCTGGCCCCTCTGCATTCACTGCTAAGACAGAACCAACATTGGTCTTGGGGGGCATCCCAAAAAGAAGCTTTTATGAAAGTGAAACAACTATTACACTCACCCAATCTGTTCGTGCATTATGACCAGATGAACGATTGGTGCTAACATGCGATGCGTCTCCTTATGGAGTCGGAGTGGTATTACCTCATAGAATGGACGACGGCACAGAGCGGCCAATAGGCTATGTATCCAGGGCGCTTACCACAGCTGAAAAAGGATACTCTCAGATTGAAAAGGAAGGTCTGTCGATCATTTTTGGTGTAAAAAGATTTCACTAATATGTGCACGGGTGGCATTCCACGATTGTATCAGACCAAAAACCACTGCTGGGTTTGTTTAGTGAGGGAAAGGCTATACCACCCATAGCCTCAATAAGAATACAATGATGGGCCCTAACTTTGGCAGCTTATGAATACGCCTTTGTACATAGACCTGGCATTCACATCGCAAATGCCGATGCCCCGAGTCATCTGCCCTTTCAAGAGAATGACAAAAAAGTCCCAGTTCCACAGGAACTCGTTTTACTGTAAAATTTTCTAGATTTCTCGCCAGTATGTGCCAGACAGACCTGCGACTGGACGAGTCAGGACCCAGTCCTATCATAAGTGCAAGACCAAGTATGACATCGTTGGTCCCAGGAGCCATTCTCCAATGAAATGAAACCATTCTTCAACCGAAGACACGACATGAGCAGTCAAGTTAGCATTCTACTGTGGGGTGCATGGGTAATAGTTCTTCCAAAGGGAAAGCAGCCACTTTTAGCTGAACTACACAGTGCCCATCCAGGGATCTCCCAAATGAAGACCAAAGGACCTAAAGTCGCCAGGGATGGATGGTAATATTGAAAATGTGGTAAAGCACTGAGTGCAATGTCAGCAGCTGCAAAAGTTGCCGGTGGCAGCTCCATTGTACTCATGGGAGTGGCCTGGTAGATCCTGGCTGTGGTTATACAACAACGTCAGACCCTTCCTTGGAATCATGTTTCTACTTTATATTAGATGCCGATTCCAAGTGGTTAGATGGTTATGAGGTGAAGTCACCAACATCAGGTGCTACAATAGAGAAACTATGCCAGAGCTTCACCATCCACGGACCTACATAAGTAGTCATATGCAATAACTGTACTGCATTCACAAGTGCTGAGTTCCAATGATTTACCAGCCTCAACAGTATCACCCATGTGAACACTGCACTGTACCATCCGTCATCAAACAGACTGGTGCAAAGGGCAGTTTAAACTTTTAAGGCAGGCATGAAGAAGTTAACGGGTGATTCGTTGGAGACCAAGCTTGCACGTTTTCATTTTCACTATGACCCCCCTACACGACACCAGGAGCAACACCCACAGAATTGTTGATGAGACGTCATCTTAGGACAAGACTGAGCCCAACATTTCCAAACTTGGAAGGGAAGGTGGAGAAGAGTCAAGGAAACTAAAAAGCTACGCATAGTCATGCATAGTTGTGAGAGACAGTTTACTGTTGGAGAAGCAGTATACATAAAGGATTTCGGTGGAGGACCGAAGTGGTTACCGGGTAAAGTAAGTTCAGTGACCGGACCATTATCATACCACGTGGAAGTGGAAGGCAGGATCACCTGTAATCATGTGGGCCATTTGAGAAAAATAGATATACCACAACAAAATATGGTTCCACCTGTAACCATTACTGAACCAGTGTTTCCTGTTGAAGATGTTCAACCAAGGACTGACATGTCTGATGTCTCTATCAGAGCGGAAGACACTGAACTGCAAGTGCCCATCGAGGTACCTGATGTCCATGCAGTTCCAGAGAATGTGATTCCTGAAAAAGAATCTGAAGTTGTGGAGCTGCGACTTTCCACATGAACCAGGAAACCGCCTGAAAGACTGAACTTGTAAATTTCATGACCTGTGTAAATATTATGATGTCATGAGATAAATATATTTGTAAATGCAATACGTACAGCAAAGTTAAAGGGGGATGGAATAGTTATGGTTTTGTTAAATGTTGGACTGTACCTTTAAGAATAGTCCTGTGATGTAAGATCACATGATCTGTGTAAACCAATGTGTTAGCAGCCCGGGTACCTCCACAGTCAGTGTAGAGATAGAGATGGAGTTGAAAGCACACATGTAGTTGCTGGCTGTATTGTAAATAAACCTAATGTTTCCACTTAGAAAGTTGTCTGCAGATCAACTCTATTAGAAATAGGTGACAAGGCCACACTGTAACACAGCTCCTCTGAAGTCTCAATCTCTCTCACCCGCTGAGCTGCTTTGGCCCCGTTCAGCTGCTCTGAATTTTTTTTTTAATTATTTGTTCATGGGACGTGGACATGGCTGGCTAGGTCAGCATTTATTGCCCATCCCTAATTGCCCTTGTTCAGAGGGCATTTTTAAAAGTCAACCACATTGCTGTGGGTCTGGAGTTACATGTAGGCCAAGCCAGGTGAGGACAGCAGATTTCCTTCCCTAAAGGGCATTATACGACAATCAACAATGGTTTCATGGTCATCATTAGACTACGCCTCTGCCTCCCCTTCTCACTCTCTCTCAGCGGTTTTTAGCCCTCTGTGGTAACCTGATGTGTAATATATGTTTAAGAAGAATGTTATAATGGAAGATCAAATGATCTTTGTATCCAATAGCAGAGTAGTGTGGGCTACCTCTGTAGTCAATAGTCTATAGTTAGAGCCTGCAATGTAGAGACAGGGTTTGAGTTGAAAGGATGCAAGTGTAGCTGCTGAGTTCCTTTGTAAATAAATAGAATGTGTTCTACCTAGGAACTGTCTGCTGATCGACTCTGTCAATGGTACCAGCTCGGCCATCCCAAAACATGTGTGCAACCAAGATCCATAAATCTAAATAAACTAGTGACTAGAATCCAACAAACTGGCGATGAGGAAAAAGCAAGGAAAGGCAAGAAAGAACGAGAAAAAAGAAAGAAAAAGTGAGGAAAAAGCAAAGATCCAATAGGCTGGCTTCGAGAATAAAACAAGTTAACAAAAGACATCAAGAGAAACGAAATCAGGCTGCACCTCTCACGGTAATTGTTAGGAGAATTTTTGTCCTAATCATTGAAGCAATTTCCTCAAAGCATGCCGCAATTTGGAAGAATTGATCCTTTTGATCCAGCCGCAGATGATTGGTCTTATTATATTAAACCCCTTGCATTCTTTTTCCAAGCGAACAATATTGCAGGGGAGGAGAAGCAGCAAGAGATCCTCTTATCCACGTGTGGGAGTAAGATCTATGGATTGATTCAAAGTTTGACAGCACCCAGTGCTCCAGATTTGAAAAGTTTTGATGACTTATTGAACCTCGTAAAGAGCATTTACCAGCCAAAGCCCTTGGTATCGATGCAACAGTTCAAATTTAACTCAAGAAATGGGGCCCTTGGGGGAGACAGTTGCTTGTTATGTGGCAAGTCTGAAACAGTTAACAGAAAATTGCGAATTTGGTACATCTATAAATGAAATGCTTAGAGATTGTTTGGTGTGTGGTATAAATGAAGACAAGATTCAGAAGAGGTTACTGTCTGAAACAAATTGGGATTTTAAGAAGGCACTAGAGACAGCACTGGCTATGGAAAGCGCAGTAAGGGATTCAGAAGCCAAAGTAAAATGGCGCGTCCTCCATGTTGGGTGGGAAGCCCCAGCCAAAAAGGCTATGAAAATGCAAGGCTCTGCTGAGAAGCGGGAAGCAGATCCCGCTAGTAGACAAATAAAAAGAAATGGCTTAGCAGCGAAAACATGGAATAATGATAACAAAGGTGGAAGCAGACAACCTTGTAATGAATGGCAATTTAAAAGAATCCAATGTTCTTACTGTCAAGGATATAATCAGGCTGACTTTCAAACAAAAGAAAAAAACCCCGTGAGATCTACATCTTAAAAGAGCCTGAAGTAACAGATTCAGATATTTATTCATTGTATAATTCGAAGGCGAGAAGAACAGAATCAATCTATGTAACAGTGAGAGTGAATGGTAGACCTAGTAGAATGGAGGTGGGCACAGGAGCTTCCACCACAGTAATTGGTGAACCTACCTTCAAGTATCTGAATTATGCAGAACATAAATTAAATTTGGAAGAAACAGATGCCAAATTGAAAACTTACACAGGAGAAGACATCCAAGTCAAGGGCATAAGCAGAGGTATTATACATTATGGAAGCCAATCGGTAAAACTACCCTTGATGGTGGTAGCCAGCGAGGGGCCAAGCCTCCTTGGATGAAACTGGCTGAAGGAAATTAATTAGAATGGGCTTAAATCTTCCAGCTGGGAGCTAGTGGGCTACCTGAGCTATCACAAAAATACGCCTCAGTCTTCAAGGACAAACTTGGGAAGATCCAGGGGCCGCAATCAAAAATTCATGTGGATCCAGAGGCAACCCCCCCGATTCATGACGGCAAGACCAGTACCTTGTGCAATGTGGGAAAAGGTGAATGCTGAATTGGACAGATTAGAGAAACTGGGAGTGAGATAACCTATGCAGCTCTCAGAATGGGCTGCACCAATAGTCCCCGCCCTTAAACCTGACCAAAGCGTTCAAATTTGTGGACACTACAAATTGACAGTTTATAAAGTGTCTAAGTTGGGCAGACACCCTGTACCAAAAATTGAAGACCTGCATGCCATGCTGGCAGGTGGAACCATCTACACGAAGCTTGATATGAGTCATGCTTATGAACAATTAGACTTAGAAAAGGCCCCCTGGGAATTTGACATAATTGATACGCACAAAGGGTTGCGCCAATATAACCGTTTGCCTTTCGGTGGCTCCTCAGCTTGCACCGTATTCCAGAGAGCAATGGAAAGTTTACTACAGGGACTGCCCCACGTTGTAGTTTAAACGATGTTCTGATGACAGGACTCACTCAAAAAGAGCATTTGACAAACTTAGAAGAATTTTTAAAATTCTACTTTTGTCATCACAGTTTTCATATGGCTGGTCCAATTCAATTCCTGGTCAATGATAACCACAGGAGGTTCATGGTGGGAGATTGAGGGACTGAGCGTCATGGGCAGATGGTTAGATTCTTTCTTGTTGGTGATCATCATTGCCTGTACTTGTGAGACACGAATGTTACTTGCCACTTATCAGCTTGAATATTGTCCAGGTATGTTTCACATGGACATGGACTGCTTTGGTATCTGAGGACTTGAGAATGGTACTGAACACTGTGGAATTGTCAGCAAACATTCCTACTTCTGACCTTATAATGAGGGAGGTCATTGATGAACCAACTGAAGATGGTTGAGTCTAGGACACTACCCTGAGGACTGCCAGCAGTGATGCTCTGGGACTGAGATAATTGATCTCCAACAACCATCTCCGATTATGCCAGGTATAACTCCAACTAGTGCCATAGAGTCATAGAATCACAGAAAAAGGCCCTTCGGCCCATCGAGACTACGCCAGTCAAACAAGTACCTAACTATTCTAATCCCATTTTCCAGCACTAGGCCCATAGCCTTGTATGCCATGGCATCGCAAGTGCACAAACAAATACTTATTAAATATTATGAGGGTTTCTGCCTCTACCACCCTTTCAGGCAGTGAGTTCCAGATTCCCACCACCCTCTGGGTGAAAAAATTCTTGCTCACATCCTCTCTAAACCTCCTGCCCCTTACCTTAAATCTATGCCCCCTGGTTATTGATCCCTCCACCAAGGAGGAGAAGTTCCTTCCTGTCTACCCTATCTATGCCCCCTATAATTGTATACACCTCAGTCATGTCCCCCCCTCAATCTCCTCTGCTGCAGGGAAAATAACCCCAGTCTATCCAATCTCCCCTCATAACTAAAACTCTGCAGCCCAGGCAACATCTTGGTAAATCTCCTCTGCACTCTCTCTAGTGCAATCACATCATTCCTTTAATGCGGATACCAGAACTGCACGCAATACTCTAGCTGTGGCCTAACCAGCATTTTATACAGTTCCAGCATAACCTCCCTGCTCTTATATTCTATGCCTCGGCTGATAAAAGCAAGTATCCCATATGCCTTCATAACCACCTTATCTACCTGTCCCTCTACCTTAAGGGACCGGTGGAGATGCACA
The DNA here is from genome assembly GCF_964194155.1 of Cetorhinus maximus. Taxonomy (NCBI): domain Eukaryota; kingdom Metazoa; phylum Chordata; class Chondrichthyes; order Lamniformes; family Cetorhinidae; genus Cetorhinus; species Cetorhinus maximus. Next base: position 55,577,978 of record NC_135885.1, read on the forward strand.
CCAAGGTCCCCCTGACCCTCAGTGCTTCCCAGGGTCCTTCCATTCATTGTGTATTCCCATGCTTTGTTTCTCCTGCCCAGGTGCATTACCTCACACATATCCGGATTAAATTCCATTTGCCACTGATCAGCCCATCTGACCAGCCCTCCAAATCCTCCTGTAATCTAAGGCTATCCTCCTCACTATTTACCACCCCACCAATTTTCGTGTCATCCGCGAACTTACTGATCAACCATTCTACATGCAAGTCTAAATCGTTTATATATACCGCAAACAGCAAGGGACCCAACACCGATCCCTGTGGAACCCCACTGGACACAGGCATCCAGTCACAAAAACACTCCTCGACCATCACCCTCTGCTTCCTGCCACTCAGCCAATTCTGGATCCAAATTGCCTTGGATCCCATGGGTTCTTACCTTCGTTATCAGTCTCCCATGCGGGACCTTATCAAAAACCTTGCTGAAGTCCAGGTGAACTAGGTCAAATGCATTGCCATCATCCACACACCTGGTCACCTCTTTAAAAAATTCAATCAAATTGGTCAGACATGACCTCCCCTTAACAAAACCATGCTGACTGTCCTTGATTAATCTCTGCCTCTCCAAGTGTAGATTAATTCTATCCCTCAGAATTGCTTCCAATAGTTTCCCCACCACTGAGATTAGTCTGACTGGTCTGTAGTTCCCTGGTTTATCCATTCCTTCCTTCTTGAATAACGGTACCACATTGGTTGTCCTCCAGTCCTCTGGCACCTCTCCTGTGGCCAGGGAGCTATTGAAAATTATTTCCAGCACCCCTGTTATCTCCCCCCTTGCCTCACTCAACAGCCTGGGATACATTTCATCCAGGCCTGGGGATTTATCTACTTTTAAGCCTGCCAGGCCACTTAGAACCTCCTCCCTTTCTATGCAAATTTCTTTAATTATATCACAGTCCTTCTGCCTGATTTCCATACCCACATCGTCCCTCTCACTAGTGAACACCAACATAAAGTATTCATTCAGAACCCTACCTACGTCTTCTGGCTCCACACACAAATTACCACTATGGTCCTTAATGGGCCCTAATCTTTCCTCAGTTATCCTCTTACTCTTAATGTACTTGTAAAATAACTTTGGATTTTCCTTTATTTTACCTGCCAATGTTTTTTCATGTCCCCTTTTTGCTCTCCTAATTTCCTTTTTAAGTTCCTCCCTACACATTCTATACTCCTCTAGGGCTTCCGCTGTTTTGATCCCTTGGTATCTGCCATAAGCCTCCCTTTTTCTCTTTATCCAATCCTGTATATCCCTCGACATCCAGGGTTCCCTGGATTTGTTGGTCCCACCCTTTGTCTTTACGGGAATATGTTGGCCCTTACTCTCCCTATTTCCTTCATGAATGAGTCCCACTGCTCTGATGCAGATTTACCTAAAGGTAGCTGCTCCCAGTCCACTCTGGCCAAATCATATTTGATCTTATTAAAATCAGCCTTTCCCCAATTTAGAACTCTAATTTCTGACCCATTCTTGTCCTTTTCCATAACAACCTTGAATCTAACAGAGTTATGATCACTATCTGCAAAATACTCCCCCACTGATACCTCTACCACTTGCCCGGCTTCATTCCCCAAATTTAAGTCCAGGACTGCCCCATCTCTTGTAGAACCATCTATGTACTGGCTAAAAAAGCTCTCCTGGATGCATTTTAAGAATTCCGCTCCCTCTAAACCTATCACACTATGACTAACCCAGTTAATGTTGGGGAAGTTGAAATCCCCCACTATTACGACCCTATTATTTTTACATTTCTCTGAAATTTGCCTACATATCTGCTCTTCTATTTCTCTCTGACTGTTTGGGGGCCCATAGTACATTCCCAGCAATGTGATTGCTCCTTTTTCGTTTTTCAATTCAACCCATATGGCTTCATTTGAGGAACCTTCTAAGATGTCATCCCTCCTTATTCCTGTAATTGATTCCTTGATCATTATTGCGATACACCCTCCTTCCCTGTCTCGCCTGAAGACCCTATATCCTGGAACATTGAGCTTCCAATCCTGCCCCTCTCTCAACCTTGTTTCTGTGACAGCAATGACATCACACTTCCAGGTGTTAATTTGTGCCCTCAACTCATCTGCCTTATTCGTCAGACTCCTTACATTAAAATAAATACCATCCAACCTTGCCAAACTCCCTTGTGCCTTAACTGGCCTATAATTCCAGACTCACTTGCTCTCTCTTCTAATTTTAGCTGTGCATCTCCTCCTGCTGAACCTCCTCTCAGGATCCCATCCCCCTACCAAGTTAGTTTAAACCCTCCCCAACAGCACTAGCAAACCTTCCCGCAAGGATGTTGGTCCCATTCCAATTCAGGTGCAACCCGTCTACCTTTTACAGGTCCCGCTGCCCCCAGGAATGGTCCCAATGTCCCAGAAATCTAAAGCCCTCCCTCCTGCACCATCTCTCCAGCCACACATTCATCTGGACTAACCCCATATTTCTATACTCACTAATCCAGAGATTACTACCTTTGAGGTCCTGTTCTTTAATCTGTTTCCTAGCTCCCTAAATTCTGCTTGCAGGACCCCATCCCTCTCTCTACCTATGTCATTGGTACCAATATGTACCACGATCTCTGTCTGCTTGCCCTCCCCCTTTAGAATGCCCTGCAGCCGTTCAGTGACATCCTTGACCCTGGCACCAGGGAGGCAACATACCATCCCGGAGTCACGTCTATGGCCGCAGAAATGCCTGTCTGTTCCCCTTACTATTGAGTCACCTACCACTATTGCTCTTCCCCTCTTTTTCCTCACCCGCTGTGCAGCTGAGCCACTCACAGTGCCATGAGTGTGGCTGCACTCCCCAGAGGAACCATCACTATCACCGTTTCCAACACAGAAAAATGGTTCTCGAGCGAGATGCACCCTGGGGATTTCCTGACTACCTGCCTGACACCTTTCTTCTGACTGATGGTCACCCATTCCTTCTCTGTCTGCACTTCTGAAAGCTGTGGGGTGACCATGTCTAACACGTGCTATCCACAAAACTCTCAGCCTCGCGGATGCACCTCAGTGCCTCCAGCTGCCGCTCAAGCTCCAAAACTCGGAGCTCAAGTAGCTGCAGCTGGTGGCACTTCTTGCACATGTGGTCGATCAGAGCACAAAGAGTGTCTTGGGCTCCTCACGTGTTGCAGGTGGTACATAACACGGGTCTGAGCTGCCCTGCCATGCCTCTAGATAAAAATGAATCCCTTACTTTAAGTTAAATACAGTAAAAAAAAAGTTAAATTATTTATGTACTTTAAGTAAAAATTAGAACTCTTACCTTTCCTTAGCTTAATCTATTTTAAATTGGAGAAAAAACTGGAGAAAAACACTTACCCACTACTCACCAATCAGCTCTCACCTTTGAGCTGAAGTCACTTTTTGAAGCTTCCCCACACTCACGCTGGCCCTGATCTCTCTGCCGCTCTCTCCCACTGTCTTGTGATGTCACACTTGTTATTTTCAACAAGAACTGACTGCAGGACACTCTACCCAGACTGCTTCACCGCGATGCTGACTGCAGGACACTCTTCCCAGACTGCTTCACCACGATGCTGACTGCAGGACACTCTTCCCAGACTGCTTCACTGCGATGCTGACTGCAGGACACTCTTCCTGCAGTGGAGAGTTATGCTCGGCCTCGTTGGCCAAACAGCTGAACGAGAACTTTGGTGGGACCCCTTGCTGATTCTCCTTTTCAGGTCTCAAGAACAATCCCAACCACATCCCTGTCTGAGATAATCCAATTTAATATTGTCTCAGAAACCAACCTTGGAACTTTCTCGTCTTTATGGCTCCATTACTCACTGAAGAAACGTGCTTAATCTTAGGATAGTCCATTCATTGAGAAAATCACAAGTTTTTACTTTTTAAATAATTAATTCAAATGTTGTTCTGGAATACAGAAATTGAAACATTGACTGTCAAGCATGGTTAATGAATGCTTTATTAATGGTGAGAGGTCTCAGATTTATAATCGTTTCAGTTTACTTAGCACTCGGGGTAATGGTTGGTGTGTAGTGTGAAACTTTATATGTAAAAAAAATGAGCAAGTCTGGAATGAGTAAAGGCCAATGATCCCATCAATCCTACTTTCTGCCTTTCATAATAATTGCCCTATCATAGATTACACACAAACATATGAACAAACGAATTAGGAACAGTTGCCCATTCGACCCCTCGTGTATGATGCACCATTCATAATATCATGGTTAATCTGATTGTAGCCTCAACTCCACATTCTACCAGCCTCCAATAACCTCTGACTCTCTTGTTAATCAAGAATCTACCTACCTCTGCCTCAAAAATATTCAATGACCTTGCTTCCACCGCTCTCTGGGGGAAGAGAGTTCCAATGATTTATGACCCTCTGAGAGAAAAAATTTCTTCAAGTCTCCGTCTTAAATGGGAGGCCCCTTATTTTTAAACTGTGTCCCCTAGTTCTAATCTCTCCCACAAAGGGAAACATCCTTTCAGCAGCCACCCTGCCAAATCTCATCAGGATCTTATATGTTTGAATAAGATCACCTCTCAATCCTCTAAACTCCAATGGATACAGGCCCAGCCTGTCCAACATTTCCTTGTGAGACAAACCACCATCCCACGTATCAGTTGAGTGAATCTTCTCTGAACTGCTTCTAATGCATCTATAACTTTTCTTAAATAAGGAGACCAAAACTGTCCACAGTATTCCAGATGTGGTCTCACCAACATCCTGTACAACTGTGGCAAAACATCCCTATTTTTATCTTCCATTCCCCTTGCAATAAACAACAACATTCCATCTGCCTCCCTAGCCACTTGCTGTCCCTACATTCTAACTTTTCCTGATTCATGAACTAGGACACCCAAATCCCTCTGTACCTCAGAGTTCTGCAATCTCTCTCCAATTAAATAATATGCTGCTTTTCTATTCCTCCTGCCAAAGTGGGTATATTCACATTTTCCCACATTATACTCAATCTGCCAAATTTTCACCCACTCACTTAACCCATCTATGTTACTTAGCAGACAAGTCTTCTTCATAACATATTTTTCTACCTATCTTTGTGTTGTCAGCAATCAGCAAACTTAGTAACTATACATTCAGTCGTTTCATCCAGGTCATTGACATGAATTGTAAATAGTTGAAGCTCCTGTACTCATCCCTGTGGAACTCCACTTGTCACATCTTGTCAAGCTGAATATGACCCATGTATGCCCACTCTCAGCTTCCTGTTAGCTAACAGGACTACTTTCATGCCAAACCATTTAAGCAGCAAGCGGTAGAAGGAGCTGAGCGATTTCACAACCTATGGATCAGTTCTAAGCTCCTGCCACATCCAGTTGTGAATGGTGGCAGACAATTAAGTAACTCACTGGAGGAGTGGGCCTCACAAATATCCCCATTCTCAATGATAGGGGAGCCCAGCACATCAGTGCAAAAGATAAGGCTGAAGCATTTCCAACAATCTTCAGCCAGAAATGCCAAGTGAATGATCCTTCAGAGGTCCCCAGCATCACAGATGCCAGTCTTCGGCCAATTCCATTCACTCCACGTGGTCTGAAGAAATAGCAGAAGGCACTGGGTACTGAAAAGGCTATGGTTCCTGACAAGATACCAGCAATAGTACTGAAGACTTGTGCTCCAGAATTTGTCGAGCCCCTAGCCAAGCTGTTCCAGTACAGCTACTACACTGGCGTCTACTCGGCCATGTGGAAAATTGCCCAGATATGTCCTGTACACAAAAAGCAGGACAAATCCAACCTGACCAGTCACCACCCCATCAGTCTACTCCCGATCATCAGTAAAGTGATGGAAGGGGTTATCAACAGTGCTATCAAGCGGAATTTGCTTAGCAATAAGCTACTCACTGGCACTCAGTTTGGGTTCCACCAGGGCCATTCAGTTACTGACCTCGTTACAAACTTGGTTCAAAATGGACAAAAGAGCTGAATTCCAGAGTTGAGGTGAGTGACTGCCCTTGACATCAAAGCAGAATTTGACTGAGTGTGACATCAAGGAGCCCTAGCAAAACTGGAGTCAATGGGAATCAGGGAAAAAATTCTCCACTGGTTGGAGTCATACCTAACACAAGGGAAGATGGTTGTGGTTGTTGGAGGTCAATCATCTCAGTTCCAGGACATCACTGCATGGGTTCCTCAGGGTAGTGTCATAGGCCCAACCATCTTCAGCTGCTTCATCAATGACCTTCCTTCCATCATAAGGTCAGGAGTGGGGATGTTTGCTGATGATTGCACAATGTTCAGCACCATTTGTGACTCCTCAGACACTAAAGCAATCCATGTCCAAATGCAGCAAGACCTGGACAATATGCAGGCTTCTGTTGACAAGTGGCAGGTAATATTCGTGGCACACAAGTGCCAGGCAATGACCATCTCCAACAAGAGAGAATCTAACCATCACCCTTTGACAATCAATGGCATTACCATCTCTGAATCCCCCACTATCAACATCCTGGGGGTTACCATTGACCAGAAACTGAACTGGGCCAGCCAAATAAATACTGTGACTATGAGAGCTGGTCAGAGGCTAGAAATCTTATGATGAATAATTCACCCCCTGACTCCCCAAAACCTGTCCACCATCTATAAGGCACCGATCAGGAGTCTGATGGAATACTTCCCACTTGCTGGATGAGCGCAGCTCCAACAACACTCAAGAAGCTCAACATCATGCAGGGCAAAGCAGCCTGCTTCACTGGCACCCCATCCACAAATGTTCACTCTCTCCACCACCAACATACCATGGCAGCAGCGTGTACATCTAAGATGCACTGCAGGAGCTCACCAAGACTGCTTGGGCAACACCTTCCAAACACATGACTGCTACCATCTAGAAGGACAAGGGCAGCAGACACGTGGGTACACCACCACCTGAATGTCCCCCTCCAAGCCACTGATTTGGAAATATATCGCTGCTTCTTCCCTGTTGCTGGGTCAAATTCCTGGAACTCCCTCCGTAAGAGAACTGTGGGTGTACCTACAAAACAGGGACTGCAGCAGTTCAAGAAGGCAGCTCACCACACCTTCTCAAGGGCAATTCGAGGTGTGCAATAGAATGCTGGCCCAGTCAGCAATGCCTACATTCCATGAATGAATTTTTAAAAAATCCTCTATCCATGCTAAGATGTTATCTGCTAAACCACAAATTCTTATTTTGCAAAGTAATCTTTGATATGGCACCTTGTCAAATGCCTTCTGGAAAACCTAAATACAGCACATCTATAGGTTCTCCTTTATCCACGTTGCTTGTTACTTCCTCAAAGAACTCCAATAAATTAGTCAAACAAACACCAAACCATATTGACTCCACATGATTGCACTGAGATTTTCTCAGTGCCCTGCTATAACCTCCCTAATAATAGATTCCAGCAACTTCCCTACAACAGATGTTAAGCTAAGCACCTTGTATTTTCCTGCTTTCTGTCTCCCTCCCTTCTTGAGGAGTCACATTTGCTATTCTTCAATCTGATGGGACCTTTCCAGAATCTAGGGAATTTGGAAAAATAAAACTAATGTATTTACTATTTCAGCAGCCACTTCTTTTAAGACCCGAGGATGAAATTCATCAGGACCTGGGAACTTGTCAGCTTTTAGTTCTAATAATTTTCTTAATACACTTTCCCCGGTGATTGCAATTATTTTAAGTTTCTCTTTTCCTTTCACCTCTTGATTCAGAATTATTTCTGGGATGATATTTGTATTGTCTACAGTGAAGTCAGACACAAAATGTCTGTTCAGTTCATCTGTCTTTTCCTTATTTTCCATTACTAATTCCCTATTCTCAGAGGACAGACACTTACTCTTATCCTTTTTAAATACCTATAGAAACTCTTACTATCTGTTTTCATATTTCTAGCTAGATTCTGTCTTAACCTGTCAAATTTCTTGAGGTTCTGTCTGCTGGAACACTTGGGGCCAGATTTTCAAAGGGAGGCGGGGTCGGGATCCAGCGGAGCAGGAGTTCAAAATGGTGGATCGGATGCCATCACAGCATTGAAGATCGCGTTGCGAGAGTGGTGTAGCTGAAGCACAGGGTTGGGACCCAGAATTCATCTGTGTGTCCGGCTTCTGCCCCCATTTTGAAAACTTGGCTTTTGTTCAGTGTTTCCCAGTTCAGTACAATGAAGTACAATGACCAGCTGAATGTTCCTGTCAAATACACAGGGATAAAATGATAAGTCTTTACAGCTTCTCTAAACATCAGATGAGCAAAATCATAAATGTATTGCAGCCCATTGGGAGTTCAGAGATAAACTTATATCAAAAGATATCTTTTGAAAATTCACTTTTAGACCTGAACTTATTGCTGTGTGAAATATGAGAGGCAATGCAATTATTACTGTCTTTGAAGCCTTTATTTAATGTACAAGAATTGTAAAAACCGACTCTTGTCATAAAAATATCTGGTAATATTGGTTCATTTTCTTAGTGGTTAGATTGAAACTGCTGAAAAGTGTCTCTGTCGGAATAATGAGTGAAAACTATGAACCCCGCCATGAATAACCTGCTAGTATTTATAAAAACATAAAAACATAAGAAATAAGAGCTGGAGGAGACCATTTAGCCCTTTGAACCTGTTTTGCCATTCAACATGGTCATGCCTGATCTTCGACCTCAACTACATTTTCCTGCACTCTCCATATATCCCTTAATTCCCTTAGCCCCTACACTCTATTGACCTCTGCGTTGAATATACCCAACAACTGAACATCCACAGCTCTCTGGGTATAGAATTCCAAAAGTTTACAACGGTGATTCCTAAATGGCTGACCCCTGTTGTGAGTCTGTGACCCCATGTTCTAGATTCCCCAGCCAGAGGAAACATTTTCTCAGCATCTACCCTGTCATGCCTCTTAAGAATTTTATGGGCAGGGTTTTCCCTTCATCAGGTGGGCGCAGCGGGCGGGTCCGGAGTGACAGTGAAATGGTCCACCGCTTGTGATCGGGCCCTGACCGCGATTTCACAAAACGCGCACTAAGAACCTCAACGCTGCCTGGTTGGGGGCGGGAGGAGCACGAGCACTGAAGCCTGCGCATGTGCGTGGGTGTGCTCACTGAAAGCTCTCTGAAGACACAGAGCTGCCTCAGGGAGTTGAAGATTTTTAAAATGAAAAATTAAGATGTTAGAAATGATATAAACGTGTCCCCCACATGTGACTCAGTCACATGAAGAGGGACATGTTAAAAATAATTTTTAAAAATTTTAATTTTTAAAAATTTACTGTTGGAAACCTCATCTCACCCATGGCCACGCACTTGTAAAAGCTTGTCCAAAGTGAGCATTCTTCCCCAGCCGAGACCGTTCAGCAGCTCCATTGACATGCTTGGAGTCGGACCTCTGAAGTTTTTCTGCCCACTCAAGCAATGCGAAAGCATGAAAGTGCCACTAAATGCTCCAGAACTTTTCCCCCTCAGGCGCAGACTACATATTAATGAGCATTTTAGGGGGCTGCAGAACAAATGGCCGACTGGGCAAGTTGTACAATCCCCTTACGAAAGGTGGCCATGGCGCAGTCACTGGTGGAGGCGCTCACAGCCCCTTGCAATGTCTTTATTAAGGTTTGGACCAGTACCCATCATGGTTCAAGCTAACAGTGCAGCCTTGCAGTGTGGGTTAGGAGAACATCTGTGCCTGAGCTGAGAGCACAGCATGCAGTCAATGGGCAAGGCTGCCGCCAATCAGTCAAGTGTAGTGGGTGGGGTTTCGGACAGCCAATGAGCGCACTACATTCAAGTGGTGGCCAGCACTCTCCTGCATGCGTGAATCAAGAGAGGTTCTGAGCACACACATGCTAACCTACACGTCTCTCATTTTCATTCTGCAGGGGGAGAACATCAGGATTATGGAGCCTGGTTACTTATCAGTATGTTTCATGGCTTACAGGGAGCACAGAAGTAGAAGAAGAGTGCGGCGGAGCCACTTAGCTCGGCAATGGGAAGAGCGGTTCCTGTAAGATGAAGGGGCGGCAGGGCCTGCTGCGCGCACAGCTGAAGATCCACAGAGAGCCGTCGTTCATAAGCGCCTCACTAGACCCAGTGTTCATAGACGTCGCCTGTCATTCCTGCAAATGACTGAGAACCAGTGTCGCCAAAGACTGCGGAGGTACGCGCTGCCAGTGGCCGTGAAGGTGACTGCGAGGCTCAATTATGCCAGTGGCTCCTTCCAGGGCTCCACAGGTGACCTGTGCAGGATCTCACAAGCCTCCACGCACAAGTGCATCCAGGAGGTCACAGATACCATCTTCATGAAGGCACAGAACTTTGTGTATTTTGCCCGGGATCAGGAAAACCAGGAAGCAAGAGCGCTGGGATCTGTGCAGATCTCTGGCTTTCACAGGTGCAGAGTGCCATTGAGCGTACTCACATGGCGTTTAGATTTCTGTGGCAACAAGCAGCCAATAAGTCAACCACAAGGGCTTCCACTCTCTGAATGTTCAGCTGGTGTGCGACCACCACAAATGAATCCTTCAGGTCTGCGCACGATTCCCAGACAGCATCCACGACTCCTACATCCTTAGCAGGTCTCAGATCCCTGACATCTTCCAGGCTCCAGAGAGGCTGCAGGGTTGTCTCCTCGGGGACAAGGGCTACCCACAGAGGCCGTGGCTGATGATGTCTGTGCAGCAGCCTCAGACTGCAGCAGAGTGATGGTATAATGAGACTCCTACCACAACCCAGGCTTTGGTGGAGAAAATGATAGGCATTTTGAAAATGAGGTTCCAGTGCCTGGACAGGTCCAATGGAGCACTGCAATACAGTCCACAGAGGGTGTCGCACATTAGTGTCGCTTGCTGCTGCGGTGGGGGGAGGACCTGGCTGAGGAGGAGGTGGAAAAGCTGCACTTCTCCTCTGATGAGGAGGATGTTGAAGGGAATGAGGATGATGAGGTCCTGGAAAACGAAGATGCCGGCAATCGCACTGGCCAGATGAGGCAGGCATGCGCGAGAGGCCCTCATAACTGAAAGACTCATGGAGGATGATAATGAGATGAGGCGAGGACAGTCCTGACATCCTCACCTTGCATCTGTGAATGTTTGGCTCCTGTGTGGCTGATGGCTGCGCACATACCCTCAGTGCTCAGGCTTATCTCATGGAGACGCAGCAGAGGCCTTAATAGTCACTAGGTTCCAGGAGAATGATGATGATGATATACAGTGAGAACACTCAATAGGTCTTCACCCTCTGTGAATATCTGACTCCTGTCTGGCTGAGCGCAGCTCGCTTGCGCTCTGTGATCAGGGTCATATCGTGGAGACGCAGCCATGAAACTTTAGAAGCATCTGATCCTTTATCAGCCTTCAGCACCTGAATCCTTTAGGAGCACAGTGTCACCGATCACAGATGCTGAAGAGATGGGGGCCAGCCCCACCTCCAAGGCGCTGAGAGCACACAGAGAAAATGATGGAACTCTGTGACCCCTGTCCACAACATTCTGGCAGCAATAACAAGCACATCAAGGTGCAGGCATCAGTAATGTATCCAGTGAGTGTGAAGCCGGACCATCATTTTGGTCTGAAGGTTACACACTGCACAGGGAAGAGGCCCTGGACTGAGACACCTGCCTTTATCTTGTGCAGGAACCAAGGTTTCACATCTGAGTGACATGAACATGGCTCATCATAACAGGGAACCACAGGCAGGGAAATATTCTTGGGAGTTTATTTACAACAGTGAACATTATGTACAAGTGATTAACATCCATGCCCAGGCTGTGCAACCACATCTCCTTAACCTTCCTAACCCTGCCGCTACATCTTGGTGCTCCCCTGGCATCCAAAGCAGAGGTGGAGTCAGCCTGCTGACTGCTACGCCCTGTCTGTGATGACCTTGGCGGATGTCCTCTGGTGTGCTGAAACCCGGAGGGCCCCAGCCAGCTTTGGATGTCCTGCTGTGGGCCAGCTGCACCCTCCTCGGCCGTCAGAGCTAGGGCTGCTGAGGTCACAGGAACAAGGGATTCGGATTGGCCAGGCATTCCTGGAGTCACCTGAGTGGATGGTCCAGGGTGCCAAGTGCTGGTCCTCCTCCCTATGGGTGCTGGACGGCTAAATACGGATGGACTCCTCCATTGTGCCTTGTAATCTGAGGAGTGCAGCGGATGTTTCTTCCTGATGTTCCCAAGCTTGCCTTTGCAGCTCCAGCAATTGAGGTATGACCGAGTCCAGAGGCTCGTCATCTGACTCGGACTTGCAGCTTTCTGGCCTCCAGCAGCCCTCCAAGTGCCGGAAACCTGGGAAGTCCCTGCCTCCGCCTGCTGTGAATCAGATAGTGCACTGTGCTCAGCAGATTATGACCCTGAGGCTACTCTAGAACTAGGTCCTACCAAGGTTTGTGTCTCTGCGCTGATGGAGGGTGTGGGTCAGTGCTGTGACGGGTCTTCAATTAGGGTGTCATCAGACTTTTCTTCCAAGGTATCTTCGAGGCTTGAGACGAGGACCTGGTTCGTGGACCCTCTTGGCTGCTTCCCAGATGTGCCTGCGAAAGCATGGAGAGATAATTAGTGCGTGGCAGGGGACTGGAGAACAGTGGAACTCACTCACAGCATGTTTGTCTGATGGATGTTGCGCTGTTAGATCCTCACTTATTTGAGTACCACAGACCTCACCGTCAGCACAGGAATGGTCCAGATCATCACCGGCCAGCTGGATGACTCTATTTTCATAGTGTGTGAGGACCTTGATGTCAGGAATTCCCCTACCAGTCTGCGACCTCTCCCTTTTGTTGTGTGCCAGCTTGTCCTGTATGAATAGAGATGGAGAGGATGTAAACAGGACGCCTGCCAGGCCAGATGATAAGGATGCCTGGCATGTGTGGGTGGTGAGTGGTGACATGGATGGGATGAGGACACGATCCGCAGGGCAGATGAAGGTGTGTGTGAGAGAGTGAATGGTGATGTCCCATGAACTGGCAGTGAGTGAGATCCCTGTGAATGTGTGCTGGGTTTGTGAGTGTGTGAGTTGAGAGTGATGAGAAGAATGACCTACCCTGGCGGAACAGAGGAGATGATTCATCCTCTTATGGCACTGGGTGGCTGTCATCTTTTGCAGGGCATTGGCGCTGACCACCACTGCCACCACGTTGGATTTGTCACTTTGCTTGCTGGTCTTCGCCCAGAGCAGGGTTAGAGGGTTTCACAGTGCGCCTCCACTGTGTCCAGTAGGCGCTCGAAGGAGGGTCGCTAAGTTCAGGGGCAGCATGGCTCCCTTTGGCAGCCATGACCTTACCAGCAGCTTTTAATCCCTGAGAGAGTGCTAGCTTTGTGCAGGCGTGCTTCTTTAAATATGGCGCCCGGATTACCGAAGGCCTGAGGTGATGGCGGGGCGGGTGAATCAGACGCTGCCCTGGCAGCTATCCGTCCTGTTTCCCGTGAATGCATTATTAATGAGGCGGAACCCGCCGGGAAGGGGACGATAAAGCATAAAAATCCACCATTGCAGCTGGTGGGTAAAGGAGCTTTTCTCACGCCCGCTACTGCACTTAGTGCAAACCTGGGACGATTCTGCCCAGAGTTCCCCTTTTTCTCTCTTCCTCCTTTCTTAAATAACGGGGTTATGTTAATTACCTTCCAATCCTTGGGAACTATTCTAGAATCTAGTAAATTCTGGAATATCAAAGCCAATGTTCCCAACATCTATGCAGCTAATTCTTTTCAAAGCCTAGGATGCAGGTCGCCAGATCCAAGATATCTGTCGCCACTATGTCCCATTGATTTCTCCATCACTATTTCTTTACTATACTGATTTCTTTGAGTTCCTCATTCTCACTGATTTCCAATTATTTCTGGGATACCTGTAAAATGGCTGCTTGGAGTCAAAGGAGGAAAAGCAAGTCATAATTCGATGATTTTTGGGTTTGACAAAAAAAAACTGCGAAATAAAGTGGCAGATATAAAGAAGTAAACCAATGCTGATGGCAAGGATCTGAAAGGGCAATGGTACTTCCTCTGTGTGAAGCTGAAAAATGTTCACCGTCTGTAGGAACTTCTAGCCAGCAGGAACTTCATTGATACCTGTAGACTTCATGGGGACTAATATTCTCTAAGCACTAACAAGAAATGGTTAAATTGTTTATTTTATTTTACACATGTATTAACTGATATAAAATGACTGAATCAATGATTGCATTAAAATAATGTAGATAGGAATCTAACAGTAATGCGTTAACCAGGGCATCTCAAATAGCGCAGAGAAAATTACACAGTTTTATGTCAGCTGTTTTCTATTTCATATGGGTTAAAGTGAAATAGCAGTGTTTGGTTTCAGCATACATGATATTCTTGGTTGCACATGCACAGAATGAAAGTTTATAGAAATGTCAATGTTATAGAAGGCACTCAGCCCATCATGCCTGTGCTCATGCAAACTCATCAACTGAACGGCCTCCCTTTCTTCTCTTCTTCCCTGCCCTTTCACTATATGCTCTATCAAACTTCATTTTTAAATATTTATTCAATTTGTGATATTATAATCACTACCTCAATAGCAGTTTGTGCTATAGTATTCCATGTTCTGACAGTCCTATTGTGCTATAGTATTCCATGTTCTGATAATTCGATTTGTGCTATAGTATTCTGTGGCCTGAATTTCACACTTGGCGTGCATGCCAATCAGTGGGCCCAGAAGCGGACGTATAATCCGCTCCTGGGTGCGATCACGTTCCCAACGTGATTTCATGTTGGGTGGCCAATTAAGGGCCACCCAATGTGAAACGTGTCTGCTCAATGGTTAGAAGGGCCGGGCATGGGTGGGAGCTTGTCGGGCACTGGGTCCAATGGCGACCTGGAGGGGGATTTAAAAGCAGCAGAGGCAGCTCCTTGAAAGCTGCTAGGGGACATAGAGGGAACTTTGGAGTTCTTTAATGAAACATTTTCTTTCAACTGCAATGGCATCTGCACCTGCTGGGCACATCAGGCAGGAGGGCAAGTCCTGTGGGCACTCAGTCCCCGGTTCTCGGATGAGTGCCTAGGAATCCTCGTGGAGGACGTCAGTGCCAGGCAGGACACCCTCATCCACAGGGATGGCAAGAGAAAGACACCGCACCTGACCAAGAAAGCATGGGCAGAGGTGGCAGCCCAGGTCAGCAGCCATGATGTTGTGCGGCGCACATGGGTGCGAAGGTTCAATAATCTGCTGCTCTCGGTAAGAGTGAGTACCGAGTTGGCATGGATCTATATGTAGAAGTGTTAATGGCTGGCCATCCCCCTGTGGTGCTCAGGAGTGTAAGAGTCTGAATGCCAACTGTCAATGACATTGGCACCTGATTGATTTGTGGGTTGAGGGCCACGACTCGGATGTGCCCTGCGAGGTGTTCCTCAGGTGGGGTTGGCCAGGCTGCAATGGCACTGCAGGTAGAAAGTGGACTAACCAATGCTCCTCTGTTCTTTCAGAAGAGAAGCCATAACAACATCGAGAGGTCAAGGACAGGCGGAGGCCGTCAGACCTGCTCATATTGACGATGTACGAGATGGCTGCCTTAGAGATGGAGTGCCCGCACTCAGCGGTTTCAGCGGTTGTGGAGAGACAGGGGTCTCTGACGAAGGTAAGAATGCAGTGCACAGATGTGAGAGTGTAGGAGTCTGTCAATGTTGTTGTGATGTCTCATCTGTAATGGAAACCTCAAACCTGGAGTCCCCATTGATCATTGAAAAACGATGGCACTATGATGTAGATCTCCATTGTCTCACCAGCCCGCCTGGCATACACAGTGACAGTGTGATGACTAATCCTAATGACATGTTGTTTTTCGCCCCTAGAATTTGCATCCAGCAAACGATTGCAGGACCCCGAGGAGCCACTCTTGACGCCGGAGGACCAGTGCCCATCAGATGCACCTGTGTCTCTGCACCAGGCACCAGCACAGATACCAGCACCTTGGTGGGCATTAGATCATCGGTTACAAAGTTGGTGCACAGCAGACTGCTTCCAATGCCGCTGCCAGCGAGGGGTGGGGGGATCACAAAGAAGCAGCACTCGCAAACTTAAGTTTAAGGCACGGAGCAGAAGGGGGACAGTTCACGGGTGATCTTCTGTTCTGCCATGTTTGTTAATTGATTTACTGGTGTGACCATTAACACCTTATATCATTAAGTTCATTTTCTGTTAGTGACAACATTATATAAATTTTGCTTCTGTGCTAATGGTCTGAGTATGTTTCATTTATTGTGTAGGTATAGGGCATGCCAGTATCTCATGCTGGATGTGAGTGGCTCTAAACTTTATTGCACAGGCACTGAGTGGCCTTTGGAATGGGTCATTTCAAACATTCGGTAAGGAGGTGGCTTGAGGTGAAAGCAGATCCTGAAATGAAAGCCAGCAATGCAAAGACTGAAGATCAAAACAGAGATAAAGCGGTCAAGTTTCACTAAGCAGCCAGCAGCAAACTAGCTCCTAAACACCTCATTACTCACAATGTCAAAGCTCCAGACCCTTTTTATCCTGCCCTTTGATGAGCTTTCATTAAAAATGGGCTGCACGCCATGTGACAAGCGTGAAACCGCACGGGCAAAGTAAAATCGTGGATAATAGGCTTTTTAATGGCCTTAATTGGCCCTTTAGTTGTCGGCAGGTGCGGCTCCGACTCCTGCATGCGCTCCCCGACCTGAATATTGTTCGCATGTGCGATGAGGTCGAGATGCACACCTGACGTCATTTCGGGCAATTTCATGTGTGTTCGGGTCAGGCAATGTAAAATTCTGGCCCATGTTTCTGATAATCCTGTGTAAAAACATCTCAACTATGTACACTGCCTAATCCCGAGGCTATACCCCGTTATGACCAATTCAGCAATGAGACAAGAGAATTGTTTACTATTTATAGCTGTGGCTTAATGGGCAGCACTTTCACCTCTGACTCATTTCCTACTCCAGAGTCTTGAGCACATAATCTAAATTGACACTTTTCAGTACAAATACTGAGAGATTGTTGCACTTGCGGAAGAGCTTTCCTTCTGATGCAGTGTTAAACTAAAGGCCCATCTGCCCACTGACGTGGACACACAAAAGAAGAAGCAATCGGCAAGAGCCATGGCTAATAGTTATCCCTGGCCATCACCATTATAACAGGATATCTCATTACTATATCACTGCTGATTGTTGGACATTGTGCAAATTGGACAATGCATTTCCCTACATTGTAACATTTCAAAAAATACTTCATTGACTGTAGAGAACTTTGGGATGTACTAAGGCCATGGAAGATATTCTTTCTCATCCAACCTCCCGACTCAGGCGGGTGAGAACAGTGTAGTGCAGTGTAAGGCCTAAGGCCTTATGTTAAGGGTAGCTAAGTTGGAGGTAAGGAAGCCACACCCTCTTTGTTATGGCACTAGCTGCCGTAAAGTAGGTAAGTTTAAAGGTCCAGTCGCTTGGAGAAGGCAAGTATGTAAAGTGGGTAGGATTGGGGGGGTCAGGTGATCAGTGTAGAGGGTCAGTTGATGGGGCGAGTGGCTGGGTGGTGAGGGTTGTCGGCTGATGGGGGAGGTTCAGGTGGCCAGTGGGGGGTGGCCATTGTGTGTTTGGGGGTTGGGTGGGGTCAGGTGGTCAGTGGAGAGGGTGCTGGTTGGGTGGTCAGTGGGGCGGGGTGGTCAGTGGGGGTTCAGGTGGTCAGTGGAGGGGTGGTCAGTGTGGGGTTGGGAGGTAGGGTGGGGCCAGATGATCAGTTGGAGGTGCTAGTCAGCTGGTCAGTAGTGGGGGGTGGTCTGTAGGAGGGGGTTGGGTGGTCTGTGGAGTGGATGGTCAGTGGGAGGTGGTCAGTGTCTGGTTAGGGGTTGTGTGGTCAGTGTGGGGATGGTCAGCGTGGGTTGGGGGTCGGGTGGTCAGTAGGTGGAATCGGGTGGTCAGTGTGGGGGTAAGGGTTGGGTGCTCAGTAGTGATCAGTGATGGAAGTGGCCAGTGGTGGGGGTCAGGTGGTCAGTGAAAGTGTGGTCAGTGGAGTGGGTCAGGTGTTCATGGGGGTGGTTAGTGGAGGGGCTGGGGAGGGTAATTGGTGAGCAGTTGAGGGGTCCCGTGGGGGGACTGGGGGTGTGGAGGGAGCCCCGGAGCCCTTGAAGTTATGGTCCATTATGTATTTCTTTACCCTTTCACAAACTTTCAGAAATTTGAAAACTCACTACTTGCTTTCCCTCTTAAAGAAAGAAAGACTTGCATTTATAAAACACCTTTCCCGACACCAGGCTGCCTCAAAGCGTTTTACAGACAATGAAATACTGTGAAGTGTAATAATATATTGCATCAAGTTAGTCAGACTTTCTTCATAACTATAATTTCATATACTTTGAATCATTATAGTTGCATGTCCTTTCAATGCTAACAGTTGTTTAGCCAACTTCTTTTACAAACATCAATGCATCTTATGCACAAAGCCCATTTAATTTTTTTCTCTAAGCCTCATATTTTAAAGAGATATGTGTTGCAAATGTATATCTCTGTTCCTCCACTCTGTTAAAAATGTTACCATTTAGGGTATAATTCCTTTCATTGTTCAGTTCCCAATATGTTCTATTGCCAAAAGCTACAGAAGCTTTTAACTGTATCTGTACATATTTGTCCACATTTCTAATCTTTCTATGTCCTCTGGCAATCTCTGACATTCTTCTTTCCAGTTTGCAATCCCCCTTCATTTTATATCTACAAAATGTCATATCATTCTTGTGTCTTTGTCAAAATCATTTATATAAATAGAAAGCAGGAATATTAAGACAGATCCAAGAGATGCACTGCTATCCACAGCCCATCAATCCAAAACAAAAATATGTATCTATTTGTTCCTATTCTCTGCTCTCTGTCCCTTAACTATCATTCTATCAACAAAACTACAGGCTTTTACACGCCCCCAGGAGTGGAGTGGCAGGCTGTGGGTCAATTGAGGCCCTTAAATGGCCAATTAATGGCCAGTTGAAGGTACCCTCCTTCTGCTAACCCACACCTAAGGCCCAGGGTGCACAGTAAAAGCCGCTCTGTGTGCCCTCCTCCTGCACCATGGATTCCCCCTGCTTTTCCTCTCCTCCCCTGTCCTGTCAACCCCAGTCCACCTACTTCCCTTACTCATGCCGGCCTCAAACTCAACTTGTTCCAGGCTCCTGGCTCCTCTTCTTCAGGTGACTGGCTGTAGTCCCAACAGTGGCCACTGTTCAGGTGGCGCTGCTGGGACAAGGCAGCTGTGGCCATTTGATTGGCCAGCAGCTTCTGGAGACAGGACTTCCTCACAGATGGGCGTGGAAGTCCTGCTTCAAGCCAATTAAAGGCCTGATGGTTGTTATAAGTCTGCGGTGTGAGCAGGCCAAGCGCACACAGGTTGTCCCCGACTTTTACGCTGGAGGGCCAGCCCACCCGCCTCCCCCCTTGCATAACATTCAGCCCTTTCTTTCCTTTAATATAATTTGTCTGAATTTTTACAACAAGTGTCTTATTATTTGGCACTTATCTGAAAACTCATTCCTAATTCATGTTATCTATCAGTACTCTCTGATTTCCTCAAAAATTAAATTTATTGAGTCAAGTCCTATGGTCAGTCAGCAGATTAGCTTAGATATTTTATAACCTGGGATACAAGTTTGGAATGGGGGCAGATGGGTTTGCATCAAGCTCGCCCAGCCATGGTGAAGTGAGGAAGCCATTTTATTTCCTTCGTTGGTGACAGGAGCTTACATGTTCCAGTCTGCGTCCTGAATGGAAGCTAATGGACAGTGGTCTTGTGAGCAGCTTTGCAGCTGCTATTTTGGCTGGATGATGGTGATGAATATAGTCTTGGCTCAATGTCTATGTGGTGGAGTGCAAGGCTCTCCCTTAACAAACACATTGGCCTCTGAAGAAGAGTCATACGGACTCAAAACGTTACCCCTGTTTCTCTCTCCACAGATGCTGTCAGGCCTGCTGAGTTTTTCCAGCATTTTCTGTTTTTATTTCAGATTTCCAGCATCCACAGTATTTTGCTTTTATCTATAATCACCAACTCTGACTTGCGTGCCCATCTTCCTCTTAGTCTGTGATCCTGGCTATTTTTTATTACTCCCTCCTCCATGGGTGAGATGATGTGAAGTTAAGAGACACTTCCATTCCCCTGGGCTCTCTCTCAGTCATTATGTGCCCATTTCTACTAGAAAGACAAAGGAGAGTTTGATAAGGCAATGCTGTCTTCAGTGGTCAGGGTTCCAAGATGTTTGGTAGCCAGGCTGCTATGAAACATGCGACCTGGCCCAATTCCCCGCACATGCATCCCACATCACACCATCTGAAGTTGGAAAACCAGTCAAACCACTAGCCAGACACAGGCTCAGAAGAACACTAAAGTCTCTCAATCATAGCAGTGGTGGGGGAAGGGCAGTGGACTGATCAAAGATACTTTAAATATCGCAAAAGGGCAGCAAAACAGTGACAGAAGTTGAGCCTTATGGTGTAACCAGTGTAATCCAGAGTCTTTGTGATGTCGAGAGGAATCCAGAAATTTGAAGCCACACTTGAAAGATGATACTAGATTTTTCCAGCTCTCAAAAATCGCAGATCAAAAAAAAATCAACAGATTCTAGAAGAAGCAGAGTCTTACACTTTTCCCAATGTAGCACAATGAAGAAATGTGACCTAAATGTCCAGTGAAGTCTAGGAATTTGAAGCCAGAAATGAGAAAAAATCCACAGTCAGGTTTTTTCAAGATCTTTGCCAGAGCTCAGAAGGTAGAATAGAAGATGGGCTTTGAACCGTCAGACAGAGGCAGTTTAAACTAACAGTTAACTATTAAGTTCAAGTTTAACTTAAAATACACCCCTTGTTGGAATCAGGGGAACTTAATCAGCAGAAGTGAGGATTTAGAGGGGAGTTTATTTACCCACTTATGCACAGGCCAGCAAGAGCGCCTCCATGTTGAGGCAAACTCCTGATTCCCAGCCTGTCTCAGCAACGTCCACCTGTCCTGGTGGGGCTGCTGAGTTCCAGAGTTTCTGGCACTCCAATTGTGTTGGCAGTTCTGAGAGATGCCCTTCCTGCTATACTCATTAGGGTGGAGAATGCAGAGGTAGCTAACTAGAAGGCTGCCTCCGGGAAGATTGTGCTGCAAGTCTTACAAGTGCAAGCTTAGAACCCCCATTTTGTCCCAACTTCGTGGTCCATAAGTCCACGGGAAAATCCAGCCCCATGTAATATCCACCAGCGCTCTTGTTTCTTTCAGAAACAACAGCCTCAACCAAAATCAAATTCCAGACCACACAAAGAGTTTCAGCCTGCAGAATATGTGTTGACAGATTATTTAACGTAGGGAACATTGTCACTGAGGCGATCTTCAGCTCCAGTGGTTCATAACTGCCTGTTTACAGAATGGTGTTGTCTTGTATGTTGAGCAAGGCTGTAGAAGCTAATCTCGCCATGGTAGTACAATAGCGATGGTACTGGGAAAATAACTCAGCGGCTTTGAATTCAAAGATTGAATTTAATAAACATAGCTATTTACAGGCTTACAGCAGAAAAAAACATGATCACAAAGGCTGCTGGATCATTATAAAACCAGCCGGTTAACTTATGCTCCTCAGAGAGGTGAACCTGCTACCTGTTCCTGGTCCAACCGAAGTGTGACTCCAGTCCCCCTCTATATTGATGACTCGTGGTACCTCTGAACTGTTCTAGCAAACCACTCCACTGTCAAGACAATCGCCATATGTCAACAATCTTCATTTGAGAAGAATGCCATATTATCCTCTTAGAACAGCTCAGGCAATAAATGTAGCAATGTCTCCCACATCCTGAGGACAAATTGGAAAACAAGTTTGTCTGTGAGTTTGAGGATGGCCTTGCAAGAATTGTTACCAAGAGCCTAAATGCCGTGTGAGGTTTGAGAAACCAACAAAGATTTTTTAAAGACAATCTTCAGTATGGCTATTCGTGTTTCTATATAGACTCCAATAATTCTTCAGACTTCTGTGGAATAAAAACCAGGCTGGCTCCATAATGGGGGAGTGATCCACTCTACCAGATCACTGCCCATGTGGCGAAAATGAAATTTTGCCCAAATCCTATGAGCATTTTCAATTATTCACAATTGATTTGTTCAAAAACTAACTTTACAAATACCTCATTCTTTCAACTTGCAAATAAAAGCGTGGTCAGCACTTTAATGCAATGCTTTGGTTTCAATCCTTTTCATTTGCAAATTAGTTTTATTTTTAATTGTCTGATCTTTTGTTTTTCTTCTCTTGGCTGATTTTCAGTTTTTTTCAGCTTTCCTACCTTCCAAGGTTTTTAGCTCAACATACTCCAATGCATCCAGCCTAGTTATATTACCATGGGCCTTATTCCAGCAGTATTTTATCACCAGTTCTTAATGAGAACCATGCGCCTCATCTGAAAATGATTCCCAGTGGAATTTGAGTTGCCAAATAGCTGCCAATTTGTTTTGTGTTGACCATCTTTTGTACCAGGCTTCTCAGAGTACAGCCACCAGCTCCTGTTCAACAAAATTGTTCATCCTCTGATCAATTATTACGGAACTTGATATTAATGAGTTGGAGTCAATATATATGATGGTTGCCTACATCTGGTACAATACATGCCTGTTAAGGGGAGCTTTTAAATAATTTTCTTTTTATTTTAAAGTATTTCCTTACAATGAACATGGCAGCTCCTCTGAAGGCTCAGATAATAAATTGGCTACCTGTGTGGAAATAAAACAGAAAGGCTTCATATCTGTGGAGCTAGCTGATCTCACCTGGTGTGACGATGGGAGTGCTAAATTGCTCCTTTCAGGTGATCTTTATCTATTGATTTCTGTTGGAAATGTTATGTGGACAGTATCAGCCTTAGTGGCAATGTTCCCTACATTAAATAAACTGTCTTCGCATAGTCTGCAGGCTGAAATCTTCATGTAATGAAAGGTTGTCAGCATCCTTGAAACTGTAACTGCATTTGAAACTATTAGAGAAATAAATCAGAGGGATGAACATATGGGTGAATTTGTGCTTCATCATACTCCCTTGATCCAGATTTGAATACTGAATTTCACATGTCAGTTGGTGTGAATGGTCTTCCCTAAATCATTACCAACTCAGAGTGCATATCAGTCAAAAAACCATTGAGAATTCAGACACATGTCCACCCAAAGGCCAAGTGGAACTGATCTCACCTTAATGACTAGCCTTGAGTTCAGATGCTAAACCAATGCTAAACCAGGAACAGAGAGCTGCATTCACCATGTGGTCATCCCAATTTCAGATGTATGTACACAACTCCACTGTAATGAATTTAAAGATGACACTGCCCCAGTTAAACTTCTGGAGCATCATATAAATAACATTATGCTTAGCACTTAATAACAGAAAGAAAAGAAAGAATTGTATTTATATATCGCCTTTCATGCCCCTCAAGATGTCTCAAAATACTTTACAGCTAAACGGGTGTTCTTTTAAAGTGTGGTCACTGTTGCAATGTGGGGAATGTGCACGGACGAGCATACGAACAAGGAGCAAGAGTAGGCCATTCAGCCCCTTGAGCCTGCTGCACCATTTAATAAGATCACAGCTGATCTGATAGTAACCTCAAATCTGCATGCTGCCTACCCCTGATAACCTATTACCCCCTTGCTTACCAAGAATCTATCCACTTCACCGTCTTTTAAGGAAGGGAGTTTCAAAGACAGCTCTCACAAATAGCAATGTGATAGTGACTAGATACCGCAGCTGTCAGCGCATAAGTCGTTTTGAAGCCACAAAAATTCCTTTCAAAAATGGGGATTGACTTATATGCCAAGTATAAAAAAGTCAACAGTTGGCATGGATGTGGGTGGTCACAATTTTTGTTATTTACCAAATGGGATCTGGTCTGTGTGGGCATCTCTAAACTCCCAGGCATCTTCACAACACAGCCCATATTGCCTGCTTGATCCATTTGCCCAGTTATAAGGTACCAGTAAGTAAAACATCCATTTGTGGGGTCAAAATTTGAGGCTGACTACTAATGCGAGTATGGCATGTTGTGGCTGATAGAGGGGGTCGATTTATACACTGAGTATATGCAAAAGCATGTTTTTTGGGGCTGAAGAAATGGGACTGCCGTATACGCCAGGTTGACTTACACACTGCGATCCACAGTAGCCTGTTTTAGCAGTATTGGTTGAGGGATAAATATTGGTGGAGATTAGGGATAACTTCCCTGCCCACCTTTGAACAGTGACATGGGATATTTTATATTCACCAGTATACGGATCTTTGGTTTAATGTCTCACCTGAAAGAGAGATGGCAGGCTGATCAAATGACACCCGCCACTGACATCCCCTTGCTACAGTATATAGGCAGAAGTACCCTTACATAACAACATAGGAACATAAGAAATAGGATCAGGAGTAAGCCATTCGACTCCTCAAGCCTGCCCTGTCATTCAGTAAGACCATGGCTGATCTGCCTCAGGCCTCAACTCCCCTTTCATGCCAGCTCCTCAAAGACCTCATTTCCTCGATATTTCAAAAATCTATCTACCTCCTCTTTAAATACTTTCAATGATCTAGCCTCCATAACTCTCTGGGGTAGAGAATTCCAGACATTCACTACCCTCTGAGAGAAGAAATTCATTTGCATCTCAGTTTTAAATGAGTGCCCCATTATTCTGTAACTATGTCCCCTAGTTCGAGATTTCCTCACTAGTGGAAACATCTTCTCAACATCTACCCTGTTAAGCCCCCTCAGGATCTTGTACGTTTCAATAAGATCACCCCTCATTCTTCTAAACTCTAATGAATAAAGGCCTAACCTGCTTAGCCATTCTTGATAAGTCAACCCCTTCATTCCAGGAATCAGCCTAGTGAATCTCTTCTGAACTGCCTCCAATACCAGTATATCCTTTCTTAAATATGGGGACCAAAACTATACACAATACTCCAGGTGCAGCCTCACCAACACCCTGTGCAAACTCCAACCCCCTAGCAACACAGGCCAAAATTCCATTTGCCTTCTTAATTACTCACTGCACCTGCATGCTAACTTTTTGTGTTTCGTGCACAAGAACACCCAGATCCCTCTATGCTGCACTTTTTTGGAGTCTCTCTCCATTTAAATAATAGTCTGCCTTTTGATTTTTCCTACCAAAGTGCATAACCTCACACTTTCCTACACTACCTCTGCTTGTCCTACTGGGGGCACTGTAAATATTAGTTAATCAGCAATAAAGCAGGTATATTAATTTGCTCAAGCACCACAGATATCACCTGCAGCAGCATGACAAGGCTTTCAATTTTATGAGTGGTAGAAATACCAAAGGTGAAGAGGGTTATCGATTGTACCCAAAGAAGTCTTCGTGCTTCATTAAACAAAAGCTCTGCCAACCCACTCAGCACACAATTTCTCTGTAGTCTCATCATTTTATAATACCAGGAAATTCTCAACTCAGAAACTGTCACAATGGCTTCATTTTATTGCAGCCTTTGGTCCCACAATATTTGGCACAGTATTACAAATCTCAGAGTGGCTCCAGGGAGATCAATGCAATCCTCTGTAACCTTGTTCATGAAATCTGCCCAGTATCCCAGGACACTATCTGCACAGATATACTGAACTGCATACCTATCCCAGAGTTATGGAGCAAATCATTGGCATTTCAAAGAAGTGCTTCAGAATGGTAAAATTTTACAAAACAGCCTGGTGAGAGTCTTGAGGATTCTTGCTTACCGCTGCTTGCTGCACAACTTTGCCATCCAATGAAAATTGTTATGGACGTGCTATGATGCATAGTTATGGTATTACAACTTTTTAGAAGAAACTGTTTTGAAGGGCACATTTTATAAACATTGGTCTGAGCTTAAAGACTGTTTCCAAAACGGACTCCAAGGGTCAGCTGACTTTTTCCTTTTAGATTCAGGCTGGAACCCCTTCCGCCAGACACAGAGGAAACATCCTCAGACATATACATTTAAGATTCAATGGGCAGAATTTTATGACAGCGGGATTTTATGTTCCCGCTGTCGTCAATGGAATTTATAACATGTCCCAAAAGAGTAAACAGAAATTCATTGACTTGATGGCTTTTCCTCCAAACACAAAGACACTAACTGATAAGCCACTTTAAGTTGTGAACAGCTTTGAGCATCGAGGTTTTCCACCCACGGTGGTTGACAGGGCCCTCAACCGTGTCCGGCCCATCTCCCGCGCATCCGCCCTCACACCTTCCTCTCCCTCCCAGAAACATGATAGGGTCCCCCTTGTCCTCACTTATCACCCCACCAGCCTCCGCATTCAAAGGATCATCCTCCACCATTTCCGCCAACTCCAGCATGATGCCACCACCAAACACGTCTTCCCTTCACCCCCCTGGCAGCATTCCGCAGGGATCGTTCCCTCCGGGACACCCTAG